>NC_140456.1:28737575-28757575 GCF_963576455.1 Neolamprologus multifasciatus | reverse complement strand
TGGTGCGGCTGCAGGGGAGGCTGACACACCAGAGCTCCATCAGTTCATCACGCCTCCCCTGCATGACCTGAGGGTGGGGTTGTTGTGTGTGTGTGGGACACAACTGAAAAGCTGTGGCCGTGTGCAGAAAGAACCACCAACCAAATAAAAAGTGTACTGAGTGAACTATGTGGTCAGGTCCAGCATTGGTGTGCCACAGTGGACACTAACAATAAAAATGACCGTTGTAATCCATGTAAGCCAAAATCCCAGCTTCATACTCCCTCAGTTTCAGACATTTCTTTCTAGTCTTTGCTCTGTGTGATGTCAAAGAGAGGATTTGCTTATTTGGTTATCTGAGACAGATACCACTGGCTCCGACCACAACCCCTCCCACTGGCTCTCAGGTCTTTCTCTTTGTGAGAGCCAAACAAAGCAAGCTTAGGTTGGTGGCCTTAATGCCAAGTGCAGCTTATTTGATACGTGAGTTTTTGAAAATTTTTGAGACTTCTTCATCATCATTGTAATTTTCTCCCACAAAACATTAATAAACATTATAAAGCAATAAGTTGATACATTTTTTTAATGTCAAAAGGTTTAATAAATACTAACTTTTCCAAAAATGAAACTAAAATAGCTTGTATCAGATACACCATTAACTGAGAAAGTTCATAGTTAAAGTGTATCTGACATAAGGATGATCTAGAGTCTAAGAATAAAAATATTAAATTGAAAATGAACAAATTATTACAAATTAATAACTAATCTCTCCCCATTGGTCATGGCAGATGGCTGCCCTTCCCCTAGCCTGGTGGTGTTGGAAGTTTCTTCCTGTTAAAAGGGAGTTTTTTCTTCCCACTTTTGCCAAGTGCTTGCTCATAGGGGGTGGTTTGATGGGGTTTTCTCTATATTACTGTAGGGTCGTTAACTTACAATATAAAGCTGTTACGGCTGTGGCCATAAGAACACTGTGTGGGCTGTTTTGTTCTTTGTCTCTTTACTGTGCTTAAGACTCTTTGCAGGTCCCTCCCCTAATGAAGAGTAGGGAGCAGCTGATTGGACCGTGGAACACGTGGCCGCGTTCAAAAAGCCGCTCTGACAGCTCCCGCCTCCTGCTGTATTAACTTAGTGCTTAGGCACCCTTAGGCTGAAGTGGAAGGGGTGAGCCGCCTTTTTCTTTGGAACAGTTTTCTCCTGTTTTCCGGGTTAGGGAGCGAGGGTTAGTGTTGTCATTTGTTTGTTCTGTTTCTTTCTTAGGGTTTAGTTAGTTTTCTCTGGTGGGACTTAGTTGGTTTTGTTTATTATTTTGGCCTGGGTTCACCCTGGAGCTATGCTTCATTACCTTCAATAAAATCACCTTTTTTACTCACAACTGGTTTTGGATGTTTGGCTTGGGAACCAGGGCGGCTATTTGTCTCTCTCTCCTCCAATCTTATGTGCGTCTCTACACGCCTAGACTAGGGGCGTAACCTTTAATAATAGGCAACAGTTATTGTGATTTGGTGCTGTATAAAGAAATCTGAATTCGATCTGAATTGAATTGAACTATAAAAAGAATGTATAACAGTACATCAGAGGAACAATACAAAGAAATGTTTTGAATTTGGTAATAAGGTCATACTCAAAATATTACTTACATCATCAGCTTCAACAACACCAATCTGTGGGTGTGACAGGTCAATTCCAAAAGTCTTTTCCCAGTGTGGCAGGAGCTGCAGGGGAAAGTAAGCAAAATATTAGTTGCTGTTATCAACCCAACTGCTGTTAGTAAAACTGTGCAGAGTGCCTCACAGCCTCTTGTTTCTAAAGAGCATATTACACTGCTTCATATTGTTACCAGAGGGAAGTCATCAGGGTCGATCCAGACAATGCTGAGGTTGGGGTTGTCAGTGTTATCCTCGGCAACGTCCTTTAGAATCTCCAGGAACTCGAAACCGTCTGAGTAGTGGAAAAGTACATCGCAGTCTAAGCTAAACAGCTATCTAAATAACAAAAACTAAACAGCATTACAGGATGATCAGAAACAACTGTCATTACAGATGCTCATAGATATGTTTTTATACTTCATTTAAGATTCCTTTACCTGGGTCAGACTCCTCTGCAAAGGCAATAATATGTTCACCACCAACATCATCTTCCTGTGGGAAAAAAGGCCGGAATTTCAGGGAAACTGTAAAACAGTAGGTTGCAATCTTATTAAAGTTATGTCTAGGAAATATAATTCAAGTTTATAATTTCTCACCCAGATCTCGTACATGTTGTGGGGCTGCAGCTTCCTCAGTGTTGGTCTAACAAGCAAAGATTACTCAAATCTTAATGCCCTTTACTTGGAACTCAGATCATGAAGCTTGTACCTCTCGAGATCCTTCTAATGTGGCAAAAATAGGACTTACCTGTCGTGAGCTTCAATGAATTTCACCAGTTCCTTCTCAGAGTAAGGTTTTCCTGGGACAACAACTGGTTCATCCATAAATGGTTCATAGAAGTCCACCTCATTGAGCTTCAGGTCCAGAGCCTTGGCGACCTGTAAGACAGGGCCAAAGAACTCAAAGCCTCATCTAACCATAAAGGATATATTAATGGTGTATTATTTATTATTTGTTTTTGCTTAAGAAAAAAGAAAAGTGTTATTAACTTTGGGTTGTTTTTTTTTTTTTGTATATTTGTGTTTAGTAAGTTAGCCAATATTTGTGACTAATTGCAGGGTTGATGTTTCAATCCATATGTTAAAATGTACTTGAGCAAAACACTGCAAGCCTAAGTCACTCCATTTAGCAGTTCAGCTAGTACCTTACTCTGCGCTTTTCACCACCACTGATCTGTGAGTGTACAATGGGTGGAAGAGAAACAACAGTGTAAAATGCTTTACTTAACATATACTTAACATCTTAGTGGAAGATCTGTCTGATATTTAGATATATGAAAGATCACTTAGGCCTCACTAACTTGAATGAATTGATTAAGGATACCTTGGAAAGGCTCGCCCCCTGATTCAATGGCTTCACAAATACTGGTAATCACACAGTGTTTTTATTTCTGATGATCACATGATGGACAAATAATTATGTAACCATAACTTTAATCTTCAAAACGATGCAATTTAAGATGCATCTAAAATTCTTCCATCCATCCATCCATCCATCTTTATCCGATTTATCCGGGGCTGGGTCGCAGGGGCAGCAGCTTAAGCAGAGAAGCCCAGACCTCCCTCTCTCCAGCCACCTCCTCCAGCTTATCCAGGGTCTCTCCATAATCTCTCCAGCGTGTCCTGGGTCTGCCCCGGGGCCTCCTCCTGGTGGGACATGCCCGGAACACCTCACCCAGGAGGTGCCCAGGAGGCATCCTTGTCAGATGCCCAAACCACCTCAGCTGGCTCCTTTCGATGTGGAGGAGCAGCGGCTCTACTCTGAGCCCCTCCCGGATGGCTGAACTTCTCACCCTATCTCTAAGGGAGAGGCCAGCCACCCTTCGGAGGAAGCTAATTTCTGCCGCTTGTATCCACGATCTTGTTCTTTTGGCCATAGGTGAGGGTAGGGACATAGATCAACTGGTAAATTGAGAGCTTCGCTTTTACACTCAGCTCCCTCTTCACCACGACGGACCGGTGCAGCATCCGCATCACTGCAGCTGCAGCACCAATCCGTCTGTCAATCTCCGCCTCCCTTCTCCCATCACTCGCGAACAAGACCCTGAGATACTTGAACTCCTCCACTTGGGGCAGGAACTTATCCCCGACCCGGAGTGGGCACTCCACCCTTTTCTGGCTGAGAACCATGGCCTCAGATTTGGAGGTGCTGATCCTCATTCCCGCTGCTTCACACTCGGCTGCGAACCGTTCCGGTGCGAGCTGGAGGCCATCACCCGATGAAGCCAACAGAACCACATCATCCGTGAAAAGCAGAGATGAGATTCTGAGGCCACCGAAGTGAAAGCCCTCCGCCACTTGGCTGCGCCTAGAAATCCTGTCCATAAAAATTATGAACCGATTTGTCATCGGTGACAAATCGAAGAGGGGCTGAGCTGTCAACTGATCACCACCTGGTGGTGAGTTGGATCAGGTGGCGGGGGAGGACGCTGGACAGACCTGGTGCACCTAAACGTGTAGTGAGGGTGTGCTGGGAACGTCTAGCAGAGGCCCCAGTCCATGAGATCTTCAACGCACACCTCTGGCAGAGCTTCAACAGCATTCCGAAGGAGACTGGGGACATTGAGTCCGAATGGACCATGTTCAGCATCTCCATTGCTGAAGCTGCTGCATTGAGCTGCGGCCACAAGGTGGTTGGTGCCTGCCATGGTGGTAATCCCCGAACCAAATGGTGGACACCAGAGGTGAAGGGAGCCACCAGGCTGAAGAAGGAGTCCTATCGGGCTTGGTCAGCTTGTGGGACTCCGGAGGCAGCTGACAGGTATCGACAAGCCAAGCGGAATGCGGCTCGGGCAGTGGCTGAAGCAAAAACTCGGGTGTGGGAGGAGTTCGGAGAGGCCATGGAAAAAGACTTTTGGACTACCTCGAAGAGATTCTGGCAAACCGTCAGGCATCTCAGGAGGAGAAAGCGGTGCTCTACCTGCACTGTGTATAGTGCTGGCGGAGCGCTGCTGACTTCGACTGAGAAAATTGTCAGGTGGTGGAAGAAATACTTCGAGGACCTCCTTAATCCCACTGACACGTCTTCCGAGGAGGAAGCAGAGTCTGGGAATGAGGGGATTGACCCGCCAATTTCCGGAGGCGAGGTCACTGAGGCAGTTAAACAACTCCTTGGTGGCAGAGCCCCTGGTGTTGATGAGGTCCGCCCCAAGTTCCTGAAGGCTCTGGACGTTGTAGGGCTGTCCTGGTTGACACGCCTATACAATGTTGCGTGGAGATCAGGGGCAGTACCCCTGGACTGGCAGACCGGGGTGGTGGTCCCCATCTTTAAGAAGGGGGACTGGAGGGTGTGTTCCAACTACAGGGGGATCACACTCCTTAGCCTCCCTGGGAAAGTCTATGCCAGGCTGCTGGAGAGGAGAGTTCGTCCGTTAGTCGAACCTCGGATACAGGAGGAACAATGCGGTTTTCGTCCTGGTTGCAGAACACTGGACCAGCTCTTTGTCCTCTCAAGGATACTTGAGGGTGCATGGGAGTTTGCCCAACCAGTCTACATGTGTTTTGTGGACTTGGAGAAGGCATTCGACCGTGTCCCTCGGGGTGTCCTGTGGGAGGTGTTTGGCCCATTGCAACGGACCATTCGATCCCTATACGACCGTCGCAAGAGCTTGGTTCGCATTGCCGGCAATAAGTCGGACTCGTTCCTGGTGGATGATGGGCTCCGCCAGGGCTGCCCTTTGCCATCTAAAATTTTTTTTTTTTTTTTTTTTTTTTTTTTTTTTGCCTCTCCCATGTGGTTCTTTAGCCATCAGAATTGTTGTCTGAAGACCAACAAGGATACCCAATGGATTTACTTTGCCAAATGAATCATCACTGCCTTGCCGTATTGGTCCATTTGATCGACCTTTGTTGTTATTATTTATTTTATTTTATTTTCCGTTGTTACAGACGGGACAGACATGACTGAGGGATAGGAAAGGGAGAAAGAAAGAGGAAGGAAAAGAAAAACAGAAGGGAAGAGGGACAGTGAGAAAGGGCACTTAAAAAGAGAAAGAAGAGAAAAAAAAATCTCCTGGATCACCTGTTGAGAGAAAAAGAAGAGAAAACAAGCAAAAAAACAGAGCAACATACTAAACACGACACCATCACGTTAATCTAGCTAAGTGTAAACAGCAGTAAATACTAAATATTGAATGTTGTTGTGTAGCAAGCAGGACAGAAAGCGCACAATGTGCTTGGAAATAGTGGCCAATAAAGGTGTAGTTTATGTCTATGAACAGTGAACACCCGTGTGCACACCTGTGTGGATCAGGTGCTTGTATTCAAAAGGTTTCCCCATGTATGGGTCTGCTAGAGGATGTAGAAAGCCATAGCCCCGTCCCCCAGGGCATGAAGCAGGCATGGAGGAGATCCAGGCCCCAGAGTGCGAGAGCCCAAGGAGGACCACCGGAGGGGCATCCGTGCCACCCTCCTGGGGAGAGCTGTGGAGAGCCCCAGATGAGGGGTCACCCAGTAGCCACGGAGCAGAAGCCAGAGGGGGCTGCAGTGGCGGGCCCGCCGGCTCTGCCAGCAGCCAGCTGTGCCAGAGTGAACTGAGCCGCAGGCCCAGAGGCCGGAGGCCCGAGGGGCCCCCGCGCCCCGGAAGAGCCTGACCAAGCAACAGGCACCAGGCCCCGCCAAGTAGTCACCGGGAGTGAGCTGGTACATACCTGAGCGCCCAGCCCCGGACACCAAGAACCACCAATGCACCGACCCCTGAGGGCATCAGTTACCGGCAGGGAGTGTGGTGAGGGGAGATAGGCCTTTAGAGGGCCTGGGAGTTCCCAGAGAGGTGGAGTGTAAGATCCAACCTGACATATAGACACAGACAAACAGGCACACACAAGCACAAACATGCATTCCCACCCTCATGCACACATATACAAATACTTAGCACTCACCCAACGTAGGGATAGACATACATGGACACTGCCCCCCGCCCCGATGGCCAGCAGAGAACAGGGGTGTGTGAAGACCCCATACCTCCCTCCTTTCGCTCATGTGTAGTGTTGCTGCGTGTTGTTCTAAGGTGCATTTAAAACACGGGAGAGCATGGTGCTGCTGCCAGAGAGCAGCAGGTGTTAGCATGGCCCCTCCCGAGAACCCTCAATGTCTACATGGATTTAAAATTAAGAGGTGGGCACCAGCGCCAGAGGTAGGGTTGAATACACAGACTGTCCACTGGACGCCGTTAGCGTGCCCACCCTCAAGGCCCTATATGTATGTGTTATGAGAGTGTGAGTAATGTGGATATCTAAGTTGTGGAATAAAATTGAGGCACAGGTGGCCAGAAGGGGACAGGGGGGGGGATGCCTCCCCTGCACCCTGGTGACACACCCGCACCCCAATGCCCTACTTGTGTGGGTGGGTGTGTTGGAGCGGGAAGAGGGAGGCAGCCGGGGATGTTATGGAAAAAAAGGGAGGAGCAATCTAAAATTCTTGTTTAAAATATTTTTCAGATTTTTCTTTTAGAAAGCTTTTGTATTTATAGTTGCACATAAAAACTGGATACATAAAATATGGAGTGCCTCAGAGTTCAATCTTGGGCCCTCTGCCACTTTAAAAAAAATGTTTTCAGCTAATTAAAACACGCAAGCAAATATACAGCTTCCAAGAAATTCATTTTAATGTTTCTATGTTTGAGTTAAATTTTTGAGTCTGATCATCCTTACAAAAACAATCCCCATATCCGTAGTGCTCAAAAGACTTTAGCTTTACCAGTTGTGCTATTACAAAAGCTGAAACTAGACTAATCACATAGTAGCCTCAAGTAACTTACTTTGATTACTCACCTTGGGATTGAATGTGGCATAGAACAGGATGTGTGGATGGAACTCTTCAGCAGCATCAGCAAAAGCGTCAAAATCTGAAATTTAAAGGCATCCATCAAGTTGTTTCAGTAGATTGCTATATGTATGAAATATCTAAGAATGTAGACTTCTTGTTCTCATCATTACTGGTGTTTTTGTGTGCTCACTTAAATCAAATAGTAGCAACTGCAATGAAAACATTCTGATAATTATCCTAGAGTTAGGATGCTGTTTAATTTGCTTGATGTGGAATTATCTAAAAACAATACAGGCTATCATGACATTACAGTATCACAGGATTCTTACGTTCTGACTTGTGACTCTTAAAGTAGCCCACCAATTTGATGTCCTCTTCGATGTTTTTAAAGCCTTTTAGTTCCTTACTGTTGTCAATTATTTCCACAGGGTCCTCGAGAACCTGTGGAAAAGGAGAAAAGGGAGAGACAACAGAGATGACAGAGAGGAGAATAAACTGGAATAAAGCTCTGTGAGTCATCTTCAAAGGAAGCAAAATGAGTATTTAGAGATTTTATTGCTAAAATAAGGCAGGCTATTAACTGGGAGATTATATCCTCACGAACATCATAGATGAACTCCACAAGAGTGTCAGCTGCAAGCTCGCCATCATATTCTATGACTTCATCGTCTATGAAGACGAAGATGCTGTCAGACTCGCCAAGGCCTAAGGGGAAAGAACATTTTGTGTTTAACCATGCGGCTTTTGGACAGGTTAGCTCAGATTATATTTCAGCTAACTTCTGTTACAGTAACTTAACTGTGATAGTTTGGCTAGTCTGACTTTTGCACAATAAGCCATGTACCAACTGCCTGCAGCTGTATTTACCTAATTTCTTTGCAACAGCCTTGTCGTGCTTTGCATCAATGAGACCAACTCCAATATCTTCATCTTCAAACTCATCCAGGACCTGGGCTGCAAGCTGTAAAACATTGCACATAAATAATTAAACAATTTATTAGTTCAACACAAAAAAGGGTGGGGTGGTGGGATAGTGTGTTTTACTCATTTGGAAGGCTACACTATTACACCCCTACACTATTATTTACACCTTTTGACAAAGTTGTCTCACTCAGTAGTTTCATTACCATAAAAGCCTGCTTTTCAGAGCGCCGCTTATGCACTTTCTAAATCTGTATGAAACTTGAACCTTGTGACTGACAGTTGGGTCCACCAATGACAGCATCACACTTGCAGCTCAGCTGCATTGAGGAAGTTGTTTGAGAGCTGTCTCAGTCCATTTGAAGGGTAAACAGTGCACACAAACTCTCGCAGACACACACGCGCACATACATGCACACTGGTGTCTGAAATCTTGAGCAGCTGCTTTACTGGCATAAATAGTTAGCCCAACCAGGCTGTCCTGCAGTTTGTTGTGCAGATAATTCTCTGAATTTCTTTTAACCTGACTGGAGTTTTGGATGAGTGGAGCACAGTGAAATCGTTTAAATTTTGCAGCTTAGTTTTAAGTTACACATCATACAGACTTATTCCCTTCATTGCACTATACCTTTTTTGCAGACTGTGCCCTTTTGGCATTTACACAGACTAAAATAAAACTTCTTACAGGCAAATGGATTAATGCTTCATGGTTGTATATATCACATTTACTTTGTGGCATATATTTACAGGCTATATTTAGTCTATAAACATATTTAGCCCCCCAATATATATATATATGTATACATTCTTTTGGTAGTACCTAGTAGTGAATTTCACTAAATGTCCATTTGAATAAAGCACATTATTTTTACCCAGATAAATTTTTTTTGCAAATGTCTTTCAGTTAAAGTATGTAAAGCAAAAACAAACTATGTCTGCCTGCTCCTCCTAATCTGAAACATGCAAAGTTGTTTTTGGAGCTTGGGTGTTCTGAATGTGTATTTGATGTGACATGGGTGAGATCATTTGCTCAGAGTAATTGAACCTCCCCAACTACATGTAAAGTTAAACCAGCAGGCTCAGTATCTGGGGTGGGATTTCATAGCTTCATGTCTGCGGGCACTGCAGCTGTACATTTCTTTCAGTTTTTGTTCTTGGCTGAGATGTTACAGACTGTAGTGATATTCAGCTGGTGCAGCACCTGACTGTATCTGCTCATTTTGAGCGAGGCTGCCGGACACTGGTGCCATTGGGCCCTATACATTTCTGTGTAAAAGCACCTGCAATCTGTCTGGAGAATGCAGGTGCTTTTCCTTACATTGGTCTACAGCGCTTCCCTTGACAGAGCATTCGTAACAGACCTGAGAGGTCACTTTAATAACAAAATCAACTAAGTTCAAACGGCATGGACGAAAGCACTTAATTATCACCATCACAATGACATGTTTCATTTGACTTTCACTAACCCCCACAGGGCTCCTTGACCTCTGAAATGTTTGCACCTTTTGCAGTTGCCTCTTACCATAAATAAAGCTTCATTAAGTGTAAATCATAATACATTCAGAAGGAGAAACACAAGCCATCGGAGCTCAACCCACCACAAAAGCAGCTCAGGATAAATATAGCACCAGAAGCCACACCAGCCCCAGGGACTATTTTGGTGAGATGGCAGTGATGCTCAGTACTCTGGGATCCGCTGACAAGTACAGTACTGCAAGTGTCAATCACAGCGCAGAGCTGAGCCGGCACTACTGGAGCCAGTACCTCAAGCGCTGGCCTGGAGCCCCAAGGCTGAGCAACAGTGCCCTATACGCAGACACCAGAGGGTCTTGATGTGATTCGCCAAGGAGAGCAGCCTCTCTCGTATCTCTCACTCTCCTGCTCTCTCTGTCTGATTTGTTATTAATATTTTCCTCATTACTGCTATTCATTACTATTTTTTTAGCCCTTCATCCTTTTTCATTTGTCTTGTTCACATGAGATTTGGTTACTGATGAGATCTGTTGCACACAATTTCTGCTATATTTGTTTAGGCAAAGTTAGAATATTTGTCACAATTTTTATTTTTAGGGGCTGTTGAGAGTTCCTTATATGATCCTTTTTGGCCTAGAGTTGTCATAAAATAAAAAAAAATTAAACAGGAGTCAACAAACCAGGCTTGCAAATTACAATAATGCAACAAGCATATGGGGTAGCAGCCTTGACATTACACTGTACATTAGCCATGCCAAATGCCATATAATACTGTTGCTACGTGATCTAGTGCAGGCCATAAATCAGAAATCAACCTGGTTTCTCAGAACTGCAATGTTCAGTGCAGTTCTCAAATAACTGCTTCTTTAAACAATATCAAGTGTGTCTTCAAATGCTCTCTGGGCACCTCTTAGTTCTGCATTGTGTCTGTGATCGTTATAGTGTAAAAATGAATTTTGCTCTCTGTATAAATAATCAGCATGTCTGCAAACATGGAGTCAGCTGCTTGAAGTGACAAATTGAACTTTTCTTGGAAAATGGAATGTGGTTTTCACTTGTTTACTATAAGTAAACAAGTGAACAGAAAAGTTTGTGTGGAAAGGGATGTAGTGTGTTTTTATAGGGAATGTGAACCAGGCTGGCGTGAGGCCTGATGAGCAATCGGATGAGGGAGTGTTAAGTGCATCAACTGCTTGCCTCACACACAGTAACACACAAAGACGCACACAAACAGACACACATCCTCTACACAGGCTCAGCCTTTGCCAAAATAAATGATACCTTGGGTCCTCACAGCTCAGCTCTTTGCCTCGGGGTGGTCGACATGACGACACACCGTAGGCTTGTGACACATTTTTGGGACTTCACTTCTCAGCATTTCTGAATCCAGCAAAGCTATTTTCTACCGCCTTATCTCCTTTTCTCCATAATAACTTCCTCTTTGCAAGTCACTGACAGGAGATGAGTTTATTCAGTCCATTTTTTTAAAACCACAGTTAAATATGCTGAAAGCATCTGTGTGCTTATGAATAAAGTACCAATATTACAGCTTCCTCATCACCATCTATCCACAGTTCTTATCTTAACCCACCTCAAGGGCCAACTCCTCGATATCGAACTGTCTCTGGGCGGCGCGGCTGGATCCGGGATGGTCATGGTAGTACACCACCATAATGTCATACTTCTTCATCACGGACTTATAGTTCTTGGCGTTGAGGTCGTGAACGCGGTCCTTGCCATCGTAGTCAGGGAAGTCCAAGCTCTCCTTGCCCAGTGAAATGCTCCCAAAGGACAGCAAGACTACTACAAGCACCCAGGTCCACTTCATGGCTCCTCTCTAATGTGGATGTATTTACAGTTTCAGAAAGTAAATGAAAGCGGCGAAAAATATTGAAAAAAAAAAGTTTGGTGAAAGTATGGAGAACCCCTTCCAATCCGCGTCACCCAGAAGAGAGCAAGACAGCCTCCTGCATCCGCCTTATTAAAAACCCCACATGGGCAACTGGCAGTGGGCTCAGGGTGCAAGAGGGGTTGGGCTTAGTCTGACATAGGTGTGACCGTGGTCCTATGTGGCACGTAATTAAGCATGGAGAAGATGAGTCAGGGCTGGGGTGACAGCTTTCTGTGTGTGTGTGTGTGCGTGAGTGTATGTTAGGAACCAGTGAAAGAGGGTGGAGTGAGGGGGAGATGACCAACCTGCTCTCTGCATGCAACACAGAACATACACAGACAGCTGTGGAGATGGAAGGAGGTGTGTGAGCAAAGAGAGAAGGCATCATATAGAATAGGACATAGGTGTGTGAGTGTGTCCGTTTTGTGCCAGATGAAGAAGAACTTTGATATGATGGATTTAGGGGTGGGTACAAATATGAGGGATTCTTTTCCCTTATTAAGTGAAGATGAAGGCTTGGATCCCAGCTAAAAATAAGGGATGTAGGACAGAGAAGTACATATCAGGAGGCGGTGCTGGTGTCTAATTTGCTGCTGCTGGCACCCGTGCAGTGCTAGAATGTGAAGCTGGGTCACTCGGGGACATGAAGCTGGAGTGAGAGAGAGAGGAGAGGAGAGGAGACGAGGAGAGGGCGGTGCACTTGCTGAGGAGTCAGTGCACAGGGGTCACTTAGCCCTGACTCAAGAAGAAAGTGAAACATAGCGTTTTACAGGGCATGTAATGGGCATGCATGTGAAAGCTTTATTGGAATCCTTGTGACTCTGACCCCGATACACACTGAACACATGTGTCCTGTGCAGCGTTTGCATGTATGCTTGAGATGGTTGCCATGTCATATTACTTTACGAATTGAGAGGGAAGAGGTAAGCTATAAATAAATACAGGCTATCGTAATACTTCATCCAGCTCTCAACACTCACACTTAGGTAACACACCCCTTCTTTTCTGTAACAAGACATGCAAGCTTACAGCATTAACGCAGACATTTTTTTTTGTCTAAGCAAACGGCTTAAAAGGTGCACCGTGCGCGTCTGCGTGTGGCTTAACTGTAGAACATGGAGCTGAACTGTGGTCAGCTGTGTTACTGTAAACACCTAATAAAAGGATATGCGAGGGTTGGTTTCAAGTGTGCTTCCTTTGCAAACCATGCAGCGACAGCTTGCATAACAGTTTGAAGTCCTGATTACATTAATAGCCTTAAACATGAAAAAGTGACAGTCAGCTCGAGCATGCGTGGCTTGATTGAATGAGAAGCGCAATGGGTGCGTCTAATGTTTGAGCACATTAAGTTGAGATCTAAGCAGGTGTCTTTCTTAGATCTCAACTAATTTTGTGGGCCCTACTCCAAATCCACACCTGTGAACAGAGGCATAAAATGTGCTGTATGCCTATGGTTACTAGTGTCAACTCAGCCTACAAACTACTTTGCTTCACAGCACATAACTGTCATTAAGTTCTTCATCCACAAACTCTGCACCTCTGCTTTCAGCATTTCACTCCTCTGGCCATAATTCAGTCAGTGATATCACTTTCAGTCTTTTATTGACAATGGTGATAAGAGCATGCACTGTGCCAGCACTGATTAAGGCAGGGTTGGAACATTAATTTTCCCAAGGGGCCACATGAGAAACTGGAACTGTGGTGCTGTGCCTGTGTGTTCCAGTTTCTCATGTAGCCCCTTGGGAAAATGAATCGCCCAATCCTGGATTAAGGTATGCTCGAAAAAGCAAAGCCAATTTGGTATCATTTAGTCCTCTATTTTATAGATCATTTATCCTTTGATGGACAGGACACATGCAAGACTGTTAAATTCATACTACTATTCATTTTATGACACACATATGCAATCAAAAGCTTATAACTTTGTTTATAACTAAGTTTTGAAACTTCTAGTTTATCTACTGTAGAACTGATGTATAGTGTGTATAATACATTGTCTCGTGGCATACTGCTAAATAATTAAGCTTCTTCTGTTCTGTGCAGGTCTCCTGGAACCTGGTTAAATAAAGACTTTTACTTGTTGTTTATTTGTTTGCAGTCCAAACAATAGCTAGCTGGTGTTTTTTTCTTTTTCTGAATTACTATTTGCTTATTTGCATTTATACCCATGATTGCAGGCTAATTTGTAATAGAACATTTCTAATACTAATAATGTAATATTTTGACAGAGGGAGAATGACGTTCATCCAGTTTCTTCATGTCTGCAGCAGTTACCGCTGCTGGCCAGGAGATGGCACTCTCTGATCTACTGTAACTACAGATTGTGTACTGTAGAATCTGCAGCTTCCAGTTTCTGGATAGATTCCTCAAACCGTAAGAATATTTAATCTCTTTCTTTTGCCTGTTCCTGTTGGAGGTCACCACAGCAGATCATCTGCCCCAAACTCACCTTTAACCTGTGATCCTCATTTCCTCATTTGTCCATCACCACTACAAACAAGAAGGGGCTCAGGGCCCCTTATGTAATGACACATCATGCCTAAACTTTCTACAGTAGCTGCTACCACAGACCTCACCACTGTTTTGCTGTCATCATTTGTGTCTTTCATCACCCTCACATTCTTCTCTTCTACTTCTGACTTCCTCATGCAGGACCACAATTCCTCTCATACACCGTCTCTGGATCCACAATGACACAGTGCAACTCCTTCTGACCTTCTCTATACTTCTCCAGCCACAGTCTCGAAGCAAACATCAAATCTCTATAGACTATTAAAATATGCAGCACAATTATTACTGTTACACTAAAAAGAAATGTTTTATTTCATTTTTGCAATCTCCACATAATCTCCACTCAGTCCGCAGGAGGAGGGCCCGGGTTATTGAGACATTTCATTGTGGGTGGTGCTGAAGCTTTCGTAACTCAAAGAACACAACCGGTCAAACCGGTGTTGCAGTCGTGGTCCCAGAGTTTTCGGTGGAAATGGGTAAAAGGATTAGTGATGGGCTTTCTGTGTACACTGGGGAAATGATCGCAATATTATTAGCTGTTCAGTGGTTGGAGGACGTGAGACCATTACATGCTGTCATTTGTTCAGATCCAAGTTCATCATTGGTCAGTCTACAGCATAGTCACTCAGACAGTAGAACAGATGTTTTGGCAGAAATTCAGCAGTCACTTTTCCGGATACGCATGATGGGACTTGCAGTCGTGTTTTTGTGGGTGCCAGCACACTATGGCGTGTGGGCGAATGAAAAGGCAGATAGAGTAGCAAAGGAGGCCGTAAAACATGGGGTGGTTGACATGGCTGTTAGTTTTGGCCAAGCAGAGATAAGGGGTAAGGCAAGATATGAGAGCAAGATGGCAAAAGCAGTGGGTGGAGGAAAGGAAGGGACTAGGAGGGAGGAGGTGATCATATCCAGACTGAGATTTGGACATACTGGCTTGAATAATACATTATTCATGATAGGGAAACATAGTACCGGAAAATGTGATTACTGTGGGGTGGAGGAAACTATAGAACATGTCATGTTGCAGTGTCAGAGGTATCAGGTTGAGAGGAGACATTTGATTCAAAATCTTAGTAACCTAAAAATCAAACTGGATCTGGTTGATTTGTTGCGAAAGGAATCGGGAAGTAAAAGTTATCAGGCCTTATTTCAGTTTTTAAAAGAGGGGAACCTGTTTGGAAGGATTTGGGGATTTTTTTTTTTTGAGCGTCGTTCCAGACCATACTCCATACCAGTTGGTGGCGGTAATGCACCTTTCAATTGTTTGCCAACCGCCAATACAACATACAACTGTAAGAAAGAAAGAAAGAAGCTTTCATAACAAGTTTCAGAATCAAAGTGTGTCGCGGTACTGCTGGTGTAAAAGGTTTTAAACGAATTACGGTACGCAGTGGACTACATATAACGCCGGCTAAGGTCAGACTTTTCTTTATGAACTTTTATTTATGCCTCAACAACTCGCTAGTTTATGCTAGCTAAGAGTATGTTAGCTAGCACTCTGTTGTCATGGTTGCTAGGGTCCTGGCTGTAGCTTAAACGAGTACAAACAGCAAGTGCTATATTTCTGTGAGTAGCTACCAAGCTTCTAATAATTTAGCAGGCTACAAGTTGGCGAAAGCTCCGCCAAGCTGTGCTCGATTAGTCAGATGATTAGGAAAGGTAGTCGAGCGCAGATGAAATCGATATGACCGCTTATCAGCTGGAGAGTTTTGTTACAGTAGAAAACCGACTGCTGGGAAATATAGTAAGAGAAATGCCCTGTAAGCGGTCACTAACTCTCTTATGTTTGCTCAAAGCTTAAGCTTTTGAATAACGGATTAATGGTTTGTCATTATAAAATAGTGAGCAATAGAAAATAATTTTTAGCCACATTGCAAAAGTGGGAAACAGGAAATGTTAATTTTAAGAGCTGTTAATTTTAAGAAAATTTAAACAGTCCACTCTGCCAAAATAATGAAATTAACTGTTCATTTTATTTAAAATTTCTTATTTTGAATGTATTTAATTCTTTGTACATTTGTGCAGATGGCTTCAGCTCTGGCAAACAGGGCAATAGGAGCCATCATGGGATCAGCAGTGGCAGATGCTGCAGGTATTAATAGTGTCTCACTTGTTTTACATTGATGATCTATGAAAGTAATCATGCTTGTGTTTAATAACTGGAAAGACAGTTTTTATAGGGGACTAAAATGCCGTCCTGTGAAACACTAAATATCACTATACTACTTCCATGGCAGGGTTAGTTTAGTGGTGCACCTGATTAATTGATCATCACAAGTGTGAGCACCTCAGGCACCTCAAATTTGGATCATGCAACAAGACAATGATCCAAGGACAGCAGCAAATCTCTTAAAAAGAATCGCTGGAAAAATAAAAGAATCCACGTGTTGCGATAGGCCAGTCAAGGGCCAGACCTCACCCTGACTGCAATTCGATTATGGGACCTTAAGAGAACTGTGAATAAATGAAAACAGACATCAAGGAACTAAATCAATTTTGTAAAGAAGAGTGGGCCAGATTTCTTCCACAACAATGTGAGAGACTGATAAACTCTGTCGCCTGTCAATTCTGTCAAGACTATAACTTTTGAGCTGTCATAAGGTTAGCAGGTATCTTTCAGCTGAGCTGAGAGTTTCCTGGTTTGAGTTGAGTACTCAGATCTTCAGGTTGTACGAGTGGAAGTGGATTTTCAGTCCCTTCTTATTTTTAACACATCTCCTTAGGTTTTGAGTAATGTCAAGGTTCAGAGTGTAATTATCTTCTCTCTTGCAGCACAGCCTCTCCACTGGGTGTACGACCTCCAGAAGTTAAAGGGGATCCTGGCTCTGAATCCAAACCCAGAATTCCACCCTGAGTCCGCTAACCCTTTTTACAGGAGGGAGACTGGCAAGCAGAGTTGCTATGGAGACCAGGCATATGTCCTGCTGGAGTCCCTGTCTGAATGTGGAGGTAGTGCTGCTGACTTTATCCCTAAAATTAAACTAAACTTACATTTCTATAGATCATAGTAGGTTTCAGATTACTACTATCTACAGCAAGCAAAGTTATGCAGTTGATTCAGTTTGTTTTTTCTGTTTGTCAGTAGAATTATTGATAAAGTTATGGATGGATTTGCTTTAAATTCTACCAGAAGTAGCACTTGGTCCAACATAAAGGGATTAACTAGAACTGGACACATGAAATTGCCTCATATCTGTACAAGTGATATAAGGAAAATATAAGAAAGTGGGCTGTCCTCAAAGAAATATTACGCATTACTCTAGATCCACATATTATGCATGCAGGGACTCGGTTCGTGCAGTGTGTAGGGAATTTTCACACACTGTCTAAGATGCCTGATCTCTCTGACCAGGTCTAAACATTGATGACCTGAAGCAGCGCACACTGAAGGTTTTTGGGCCAGGATCAGAGTATGACACGCCCGTCAATGATCCTTACAGAGAGAGGGGAGGTAAGAGAAATCTTGGAGATATCCCTGAGGTCCGTTACCTTTTTGACAAAATATGCAATTTGGACTTCTGCAGGGCCAAGACCTCAGCTGCCCATCGATGGGCCGTGGAGACATGCAAGTTTAAAGAGCTTCCTGAAGAATGTGGATGCAGGCAAAGAGGAGACGGGTAAAGCTTCTGAAATTATTCACAGTTTGACATTATGAAGACAAACATCTCTAACCTAAATATGTGCTGGTTTCCTTCAGGTTGTGAGAACGACTGTCAGATTGATGGAATAGCCAAACTGGCTCCTATAGTGGCTTTTTATGCAGGACAGCCCGATATGCTGGAGAAGGTGGAACAGGCCATCCGTGTCACCCAGAACAATGATGAATGTGTGGCGGAGACTCTAGCAGCAGCGAGGTCAGGACATCTTCCAGCACACCAGTCACCAGTTTCACTTATTTACACATGTTGGATTAGAATCAGCTATTTAAGGGTTAATAATAAAACTTTGTTTTTAACCTGGAAACCACAATAGACTATTAGATCTGGTAATTAAAATTGGGCATAATAAGAAGTATTTGGAGCAGAGAGTATAAAAATAGGGAAGAGAACACATTTCACATTTTAATAAACGGATCAGCCACATGAAAGCTGAGCGTCTCTAAAGATCATTCCAGTTTGGCTGCATGGTTGATTACACCGTTCTCTGTAGTGAGGCAAAATCAGAACACATATTTAATACTGTTCTACAAAGATGTATAAAGAAAAACATTAAACGGAAATGCTCCACACTGACTTCTTTTCCCAGGTTTCTGGAACATTTCATCCTGAATGGTCCAGATCCAAAAGCCCTGGACGCGGTGCTCAATCAGCTGAATGACCCAAACAGAAAGCAGCCTCAAGATTTAGACAAAGCAGTCATCGGTACGTGAGGCCAGCAGCATATTTCCTTCCCTGTGTTAAAGTCATGAGACCGACTCGTGTGATTAAAGAGCTTATTTTACCTTATTCTGTGAAGGTTCAGTTCCAATGTGACATAACGATGATAGGATAAAGAGATATGCAGAGAGTTATGTTTAGTATTTTAGTTAACATCTCATCTTATGTGTGACTCACTACTGCACCCTCTCTGCCTGATTTCAGGACACATCCACCAGGTGAAGGAGAATTTATCCAAAACCCCGCAAGAGCTGATCCCCTCTGTCTTCACAAATGCATGAGGTATCTTTGATAAGCTCCTTCAACCTCTGCCATCAGTGTAGTCCTTAACAGTAACGTGGTAAAAAAGCAGTATGTGTAATTTGGATAGCTGTGAGACAAACCAGGAAAAATGCCTTCATGCCATTCACATCTGCCTCTGATGTTTCAGGTTTGCCGGGTGCGTTCCAAGCCGCGCTGCACGGAGTCCTGACAGCCACTCGCTATGAGACGGCTGTCAGAGACACCATGAGCTGCGGGGGATGCACCTGCAGCAGAGGATCCTTCATAGGAGCCTGTCTTGGGGCTCAGGTGGGGCTGTCTGCTAATCTAATATATTCACGTGCACATATTTTAAGTTTGATTTATGAAATGTTCTGTTCTCATTTTTCTAGGTCGGACTTGAGGGAATCCCAGAGTCCTGGAAGTCCAAGACCCTGCAATACGACTTGGTGTTGGAGCATGCCAAGAAGATAACCAAACACCTGTCGGCGTAATGCCTTTTAAGAAGGCTTAGAGAGAACGGTGTGACAAACTGTCGAGCTTTGACAGAACAGCGAATGATGGTTCCTGTTTAAATGTCTGGATGGCAGGAGCCAGATGTTTTTGTTTCTGTTAAAGTAAAACAGGTTGGTTCACATGTTCTGTGAGAAGATATGGTAAAGATCATTATTATTATAAAAATGAATTACTATTTAAACTACTATTTCTGGGCTATATATGTGTCATTTAAGCATTTTTCATATTGACAGTGATATTGTGGTCCAACACAAAATATAGGAGTTTAGAGAAAAAGAGTCCATGCACCACAGTTTTTGCAAATTATGTTTTTCCAATATCCAATACTGCATTTATGTAAAGCCACAAGTTGTATGAAGAGCCCATAAACTGCAGGAAGCACATCAGAGATGTAAAGGCCATCAATAAAAAGACAAATAATGCCTTCCTTTATTTATTTTACAGTGTGCTTTAATAACTCACACATCTGTTCCTTTTAGTATTGAATAAAAATTTCCTTTGAAGCTGAAATAAACTGCTGTACTTGGCCTTCCAGTGCCAGTATCATAAAATTAATAAAACATTAACAGGAGCTGATTGTATGAGTATACTGAGATTCCATGTTCCACATGGAGGTCACATTTTTCTTTTATGTAATTTAAAAAATTTCAGCAGCTCGAGC